>NW_027189131.1:5148965-5187209 GCF_040958095.1 Procambarus clarkii
GCCCTGCATGAGAGGGCGAACATCCCACCTCTGAACATAACCTGGGATACTATGGGGAAGAAACAGATTGACAGAATTCTCACCTATCATGACAACTACGACACGTTCCTCAGAAACGTCCTAAGCAGACCCAGACATACGCACAACCTCTTTAACCTGATCGACGATCCACCTCCTGCTCCGTCCTTTACATAACCCCTCTCCTATAATATCACTACTCAAATCACCAAACTTCCAACTATAACCTCCTAACTCTTCTCCCCCCTCTTTAGGGGGGGACCAACTAGCTCCCGTTTTCTGGTGCCTTGGGTGGGCCGCGATGCTGATTAACAGATCAAAGACCACATCTGGTGTGAGCCTCCAGGGCACACCCAGCTGAGGACCGCTGTCTCCGTGGGTGCTCAGAAAAGACGAAATGTTGTCACAGATCCGATTCCTTGCCTTCACTGCCTAGTCTGGTCATAACGATTTCAATGCCATGCAGCTGGGTCTAGCCCTGGCACTTTACCTCATACTGAAAAACCCTTCCTCTCACCCCCACTAATTCTTCCCCTATCCCCACTTCCACGCTCACCCATAAGGGTATCTTGACCTATATTTAAATGAATGAATGAATGAATGCGTTATGCACCGATCCCACTCACACTTGCAGCACCAACAAATAGGAAGAAACTCCAGCGTACCCAGAACAGGGCTCTGAGATGGGTGTTCGATACCCATTGGCAGGACTTCACCACCAGTGAGGCCCTGCATGAGTGGGCGAACATCCCACCTCTGAACATAACCTGGGATACTATGGGGAAGAAACAGATTGACAGAATTCTCACCTATCATGACAACTACGACAAGTTCCTCAGAAAGGTCCTAAGCAGACCCAGACATACGCACAACCTCTTTAACCTGATCGACGATCCACCTCCTGTTCCGTCCTTTACATAACCCCTCTCCTATAATATCACTACTCAAATCACCAAACTTCCAACTATAGCCTCCTAACTCTTCTCCCCCCTCTTTAGGGGGGGACCAACTAGCTCCCGTTTTCTGGTGCCTTGGGTGGGGCGCGATGCTGATTAACAGATCCAAGACCACATCTGGGGTGAGCCTCCAGGGCACACCCAGCTGAGGGCTGCTGTCTCCGTGGGTGCTCAGAAAATACGAAATGTTGTCACAGAGATCCGATTCCTTGCCTTCACTGCCTAGTCTGGTCATAACGATTTCAATGCCATGCAGCTGGGTGCCCTGGTGCTTTACCTCATACTGAAAACCCTTCCTCTCACCCCCACTAATTCTTCCCCTATCCCCACTTCCACGCTCACCCATTAGGGTATCTTGACCTATATTTAATTCATTCATTCATTCTAGCGGATCAGTACTTTGCTTTAAGAGGTCAGACCCCACCCTGATCCGGTGCATTAAACCGGTAAGAGACGGGAGACCTCTTAAGGAAAATGCAACCCTCTAGATCAGGCTCTCCTGCACCCAGCACTGCCGGGTGGGTAAACATTAGGCAGCAACGATTAGAGCCATGATCTACCGAATCAAGGTACGATTCAGAGAGAACCAGACCCCTACTCGATCAGAGATATCGGATTTGATCACCACTACAACCAATGTTGCACCCCTGGACGTCGTAGTCAACGATGAAGGACTCCCTCAACTGCTGTTCAGCAGTGCCGAGGCCGTACAACGCCTCTTTAACCCCATTCGCCTCACTGCTCTCGAGGAGGCGCACATGTTCCTCACCCCACCACGACACTACCTCGCAGCCAGGACTATTTTTGTAAGGAGAGTGAGCTCCCTCATCTCCGAAAAAGCTACCACCGACGTCGCCACCAGCATAACCGAAGATAACCCTTCCTTGACTGCAGTCACTGTAAAATTCATCCCTGTGCAGGCCAGCCACCTCTCCACTATGAAGGTCACCTTCACCTCGCCTGAGGAAGCTACCTCTGCTACCATCAACGGCTTCCGGTGCTTCGGCCTCGCTTGTACACCCCGACAAATATCAAGAGAACATTACTACCAGCTACGACAGTGTTTTAAGTGCTATAGTTATGAGCACTTCACTAAACATTGCCCATCTCAGGACCAACGGTGCAGCAAGTGCGCCGAGAATCACCACTTCAAACAATGCACCAGCGACTTCCTCAAATGCCTTCTCTGCCAAGGTCACCATACTGCCGTCTCTGCTGAGTGTCCACAAAGACGTCAAGAAATACAGAAGATGACCTAAGCCAGGCAAGCCAACACCACACGACGAGAACCGTCAACATTCAGCGTGCAACCCGCCAACTTTCCTCTGCTTCCGGGAGGGGGCGGAGCTTCTGCACAGATTGCATCCCATTGGGGCCCTGGGTCCCAGCCCGCCAACCAATCATCGACGCAGCAGCGACAGCCACAACTTTACTCTGCTGAATCAACAAGCCAGCCCTCACCACACCAGATGCTCCCTAACAGGAACCATAATGTCATAATGGGACTCATCCGCACTGCTGAAATGATTGCAGGCACGAACACCAAGGAATTTGTACGAATTCTGAACATTATGTACGCTGACAACGGTTTACCAACATTTACTGTTCGTGACGAGCTCTTCACAACAACAGCCTCAGCCAACACCAATGCTACGACTTCAGCAACAAATACCACTTCTGCTTCTAACATCAACATCACTATCTCTTCAACTGCATTGGCAGATATCCTGTCTGCCGACGCCCACCCTGTGCAACCTGCTACAGATTCTGCTACATCCTTGCACACTGCTACTACTCCAGACGAACCATCTACTTCTCCAGTGGTACCTGAGACTGCACCAACTTCACCAGCTTCACCAGAAAATACACCAGCCGCACCTGAGACTACACCAGCTTCACAGGTACCTACACCTGATGCTTCTGCAAACCAACACTTGTTTTCCGATGATGACTCTACTGCCTCGATTGACGTTGAAGCACAATCACCATCTCCAGCAACAGAGGAGTCTCCAAGAGTCTCCGCACTATATGATCAACGTGAAAAACTTACACTTGGAACTCCCGAATACAAACGCCTCTCCAGCAAAATACTCAACACAAGGTATGTGGAATGTCTGCTGAATGATCCAAACTTAAAGTACACACTTAGGAACGAAGTAATATATATTGAATGCGACGAAACCACATTGTCAAAGGACCTTTTCCCACCAGACTACGCCGAGTACAAACATCAAATGATTACCAAATTGAAGAAAAAGAAGACACCACCTGAAGACAGATTGTTTCCACCTTGAATGTTGAAGCACTGCCACCGCCGCCTTCCAGACCCGCCTCCAAGCCTAGCCAGTTGTTGGGTTGTTTGTAGCATCGACGTATTGCCACGCAGCTGGGTTTAGCCCTGGCACTTTTTTCTTCAACTTCAGCATTTCCTCTCACCGACTACTCTTCAGCTGTCCCCACTTCAAGGCTCGCCCCAATGGGCATCATCTCCTGTATTATTCAGATTCAGATTCAGGTCTAGCGTGGTGCCTGCATATACATCATGCTTTTCAGAGTGAAGGTGCGGTTCCGAGGGACACCACATTTAACAAGGCCGAGATCATGGACCTATTGACCTCTACCTCTGGGGTAGCACTCATCAACGTCATTATGGACGTTAAGGGACCCCAAATTCTCTTCAGTAGAAGAGCATTAGAAGCCCTCTTCACCACAACATCGACCACTGCACTCGAGGCAAAGGGGCTAACACTCCTGCCTCCCCTCCAGTTCCAGGCTGTAAGAACAATATTCATTCACAGAGTGAGTGCCATCATCGCCGAACAGCCCATCACTGAGATCGTGAAGAGCATAAACGCTCTGAACCGGTCTCTCACAGCCATCTCGGCCCACCTCATCCAGCAGGGTGAAAGCGGGAGGCCAACCCTCAAGGTCACCCTCAAGACTCCAGCAGAGGCTACTCTCGCGGCCGACAACGGACTCAGATGCTGTGGAGTGGCCTGCACACCCCACCAGATCACCAGGCAGCGTTACTTCCGCCTTCGTCAATGTTTTAGGTGTTATCAATACACCCACTACGCCCAGAAGTGCCCAAACAGGCTGCAGAAATGCAGCATTTGTACCGGGGAACACCATCACAGGACCTGCACAGCCACCATCAAGCGTTGTCTACTTTGCAACGGTGAACACACAGCCGTCTCTCAAGACTGTCCCTCCAGGCAGGAAGAAATAACGAAAATGATCGACGCCAACCACGCAATCCTACTCCAAGAGTGAAATCTTTCAACATTCAAGCAGAAGCCTTCCCAGCACTCCCGACAAGTGGCGCCGCGAGCGGCGCACAACTAAACTACTGGACCAGCAGCTCCCGCGCCAGCCACTCAAGGTCACAGACAACACCTCTCAACCCAGCCGTCCTCACTCACGCCGCCAGCAGCCACCCCTGATAGCACTGTTGCAGCCCTGATACACTTCGCAACGGCGCTCTCAGGTGGAGATCTCAGACTGCGATATGAATTACTCAAGGAACTATACAAGGAGAACAACCTACCACCGTTTGTGATACCAGAGGCCATGTTCACCTCCTGCTCTACTACAACAGTGGCCAACCCTACACCAGCCACTCCTGCAAACCCGACTACGGCAAACGACAGCACCCCGACGGCTTCTCAACCGATCTCAACATCTGCTGAACCATCAACTGTCATCGCACCTGAACCCAAAGTGACTACCAGCATAGCAGCCCCGAAAATGTTCAACCCATACACTACTGTCATGAGTTTTGTCGAAGAAAACGCTGACCCAAGAATGCAAGAATTTCATGTACCACTGAGGGACCCAGTATATGGAAATGAGGAGGGCGACGGCTTTGAATTGTCAGAATACGACCAAGAATCGATCTACCCAGTAAGCCTACAAGGTCTGCAATCCCCACGCAGATTCCCGATTCACGACCCCAAGGACACAGAAGAACCATTGTCAATCCTGGACGTGGAAGCAGGAACAATAACGAAGAAACACAGAAACGGCGAGGAAACTGTTACCAGGGTAGTAACACACATGAAAACCCTGATGTGCAACAGCGTATGGCGAGCAGCAAGAGCAGACTTGAACGAATATGTAAAAGTGACAAGACCCACACCTTCACCAAGCACGCCAACAGACCAAACTCCACGCAAAAGAACAAAGAAAAATAACCAGCCTAGCTTCAGCACCAGACTCGCCCGAAGGTAGCCGCCTTCACCCCCCCCCCCCTCTTTAGGGGTATAGGGACCCAATTTTGCTCGTTTTGAGGTGGTGGAACCCCTGCAAGCTTCGGAGCAGACCAACGTGCAAGACAGAAGACGGAAGACTCCAGCTTCAAAGAAGAAAGAAGACTTCAGCTTCAAAGAAGAAAGAAGACTTCAACTCCTAAGAAGAAAGAAGACTCCACACATTATGAGGAAAGAAGACCTCACACCGCCGCCCCTCCCTCGGGACCCTGCCAGCCAAGCCTAAGCCGACCAGGTGTTCAAGTAGCCTCATATTCAGCCGCGCAGCTGGGTCTAGCCCTGGCTCTATCTCTACAACTCCGACGCTTCCTCTCACCCAAGCTATTCTTCACCTATACCCACTTCAAAGCTCACCCGAAGGGTATCTTGTCCTATATTTAATTCGATTCGATTCGTAGTAAGTTCGTCACAATCAGCATCGTTGCAAGAGGAGTAGCATCGTCTCGCTCGCAGTGTGACTTAGGCGGCCCTTTGCTTGAGCGCTACGCAAGCCCACTCTACCAACGTCTGATACCTCTTAGAGTGTGTGAGTGGATGGATCGATCAGCTCGCCAGCCATAAAGCAAGCCAGCATCGTCTCGCTGTCACTACAGCAGCTGTTATCTCCAGCCTCGACGAGCACTTCGGTGCAGCCAAAAACCAGTTCCAACCAGCAGTTATTGGAGCAGAACCAGGCGCTTCCCAGCCAGCATCTAGTCCTAAGCAGTGACATCTTCCTCGTGGCATCTTCTGTGTGTTGTCCAATGTGCTTGTGTCCAGGTCGGACTGCATTTAGGTGAACAGCCCCACTTCGAGCCAGAACAGGCCCAGGTGAGAAGACGGAAGTTCACCTTTTGCAGTTGCGTCATGGCATAGGTGCATTCTTTTTCTCCTCTCCTAAAATTCTTCCGTTTCTGACACTGCCGAGCCAGTTGTGGAATCTCGTGATCGTGCGAGCCCACCATAACTGGGGGTTGCAACCTTCCGGAACACGGTGTTTGTTCGTGGTGAGACCCTTAGGCCAGGTCTTAGACCTGGCCTACACTGACCCCCACTGAGCTTATGGAATCACAGTGATTGGCACAAGACACGGGACTGTCAGTAGATAGTGAGTCACAATGGCTCACTGTCTACGGATGACCTACACTGGGAATACACCCATAGACACAATTGACTGCATCACTACCTTTTACAATGCCACTGGCACACCAGCCACTAACCATATCAAACACGCCAACACAAACACTATCAAATTTCTCATTGCCTCAGAAAACGACCTTTTTGCCTGTTTCAAGGAACCTACTTTCAGTAAACTCACACAAGCTTCACTGACTCCTGTTCTCACTATTGAACAAAAAACTAAATTCTCCGTCCTTGTAAGAAATGTCGACAGATCTGTCCTATCAGCACCTAATACTATCAATCTCTCTCAAGACATCTCACACAGGAATGCTATTACTGTAATGGAGATATACCCAGTCCCCAACACAAAACACCTCAAGATCCAATGTTCCTCCCCTACAGAAGCTCAAAAACTCTTGCACCATGTAATTAAAATCCTCAACACCAGCACTCCTCCCTATCTCATTAGTCCAGTTAACTATCTTCCTTTACTACAATGTTTCAAATGTTATAAGTATAATCACGAAACACGAAAATGTAAAAGCCCACAAATTTGCTCCAAATGCTCTGCTGAAGGTCATTTCTATACTCAGTGCTTTGCCCCTATCCTAAAATGCACCAATTGCCAAGGTGCTCACTCAGCAGTTGACAAATCTTGCCCTTTGAGAAAGCAAACCCTAAAATCTCTTCGCAATAACCAACCTCGCACTCAAGCACACCCTCATTCTTCTTCTTCAACCTCCCATAACCTATCTCATCACCAAACAGCATCAGCCACCTCAATGTCCTATGCCAGTGTCCTTAATGCTTCACCTCACCAGCAACATCATCTCCATAATACAGCACAACAAACTCAGTCCTCTCCACCTCTCTTCCCTCACCCACCACCTCCACCTTATTCTCCTCTTCAAAACCTTTCATATGAACGAGTCACTGCCTGTGTACAAGCTGCTTACTTGAAGGCCAAGGACGATGGCCGTGACTTTGCTGACTATCTTCCTATTTTTCTCTCATAACGGCCTTCCTAGTATCTCTGTTCCTCCTACTCAGCTATTGCGCTCTGCTCCATTCTCGCCTACAGTCCTCACTCCACAAAACACCACGACTTCAGCTGAGGAAAATACTACAGTTCCCCCACAATGTCCTCCCAACCCACTCCTGACTGCTACAGAAAACGGTGCCACTGACCAAACAGCACATCCTGGACTATCCCAAACTGAATCATCCATGTCAAAAGCACCTTCACCCTCTTCTCCCAACATTGTCCCCTCCACTTCTAATCTGACTACTAACACTACAACCTCTGATACCTCTCACCCGGTTCCTGCCAACAAGCCTTCTGCCTTCCTCCATCCCCCAACAACTCCAGTCATTTCTTCTGTAACTCATCTCATCTCGCCCCGAGCCCGCTCAGCAACCCGTTGTCTTACTCCCACCTCCCGCTGTCAATTTCCCACAATTCCTACCACCCTCCTCCAAGATGCACCCTCCTCAGTAACTGCCCAAGTCATTGAATCACGCAAACCTCATGCTCCTGTACATGCACAAAACCCCACCAGCACCCCATCAAAACCTAAAAATTCATAAAGATCATCCAATTTAATGTGCGGGCATATTTCTCCATTAGACACATGGTGTCAGATTTTATTGAGATCGAGAGACTGATGTGCTATTATTAAATAGCACATACATTATGAACTCATATAAAATCAAACATTATGGCTACTCCTCTTACCAGTCACCAGATGAAGCACATGAAGGAGTTGCAATACTCATCCGTTCTTCATACAAACACGAACTCCTACACACTCATTGGCTTCACAAACATTTCCTAGCCATTAAAGTTCACACACAAATGGGGTCTCTCATCATCTGCACAACCTACACCCGTCCTAACACCGACATTCCCATGCAAGATTTCATAACTCTCTTCAACAACTCTCACTTGCCTGTTTTTCTGCTTGCAGACCTCAATGCACAACACCCTACATTCCACCACAATACCACAAATCAGCATGGCAGACAGCTTCACCAAATATACACCCAAAAACATCTATTCTTTCTTGGCCCTGATTTCCCCACTTGTTTCACACATACAGGTTCTGGCAGGCCTGATCTCATATTCACCAACAGACATGGCAGCAACTTGCAACACCTCATTTCACCAGGGCCCATTACGGGCTCTGATCATATTCCCTTAATCCTCACAGTCTCCACAAATCCTATTCTCATCCCCAGCACTCATCAATTCTCAAACCATAGGGCAAACTGGGACATGTTCAAACAACACATTGATGACACTGATCTCACTTATGAATACAATGACAAACATCACACTGACATCGACACACAAGCACGCAACATACAAGACACCATCATTCATGCAGCAAACATCTCCATTCCTAAAACAACACACAAACCACATTTTACTTTCACCCCCTCCATTCGCTCTAAACGCCTCTTAGCTTGTTATCACACTAGATTCTTACAAAACATACATCGTCATGGACAAATACTATGGGACCTAACAGCATTAAAAAAACACATCCTTAACAGCCTAGATGAAGATCACACAAAACATTGGAGACACCTCATAGAACAAGCAGAACAATACAGAAAACTGATAACTCAAGAATTCTGGAAACAAATCAAACGATTACAAGGCTCAACTCACACACCGTTTAAATATCTTCTACATAATAACAACAAAATCACTGATCCTGAAGCAGTACTCAACATTTTTAAACACCACTGGGAACAAATCTTTCACCCACATCCTCCTGAACCATTTGCACGCCCCAACATTGAAATAGTCGAAGACTGGATCCACCAAAATAGACAAGCAACTACACCAGACGACCACATCCACCTTGGAAATCTCAATTCAAACACTGAACTACAGACTCCCCTAACTCTAGCTGATGTCAAGACAGCTCTCATGGGCACTCGTCGTAGAGCCCCTGGTGCGTCTGGCATTGGACATATCCTTCTTAGACAACTCCCTGCTTCTATCATTACTGCTATCACTAACCTATTCAACGCCTCCCTTGCCTCTGGATACTTTCCACTCAACTTTAAGTCTGCCACAGCCGTTCTTATTCCAAAATCTGGGAAACCCCACACTGACCCAAAGAACTGTAGACCCATCAGCCTTCTAGAGACACTTGGCAAAGTCTTTGAAAGGCTGATCAACCAGACTGAGAACCCACCTTGATCACAATGACTTACTCACTAACAAACAGTTTGGATTTCGGCCTCACCGGTCCACTCATGACGCCTTAAACATCATGACTAACTACCTCAGTATCAATCTGCACCAAAGACTTAAGACTGCACTCATCACTAAGGACGTTGAGAAGGCCTTTGACACTGTTTGGGATGACGGCTTAAAATTCAAACTATGCAACAACTTTAATCTTCCTCTTATCGCCACCAAACTTCTTTCTAACTACTTAGACAATAGGACAATGATAATTAAGTTCCTCCGACAACACTCTGACTACTTCAACTTACATGCCGGTGTTCCCCAAGGTTCTGTTCTTGCCCCAACACTCTACATCTTATACATAAACGACATTCCTGACCCTGTTCATCACACTTCATTAACCATATGTTATGCCGATGATGTCTCTCACCTTGTCACCAGCAACACCATTGATACACTAACAAACAGAGCACAAACAGAACTTGATGTTGTTACTGAGTGGGAGTACAAATGGCGTATAAAAACCAATTCCAGTAAATAAAAAATCACCTACTTTTTCTGTAAAAGAACTATTCGCCCAATTCCTCTCAAACTCTATTCATACACTCAAAATCTACTTATATCTCTGTATCTCCCTCCTCCACAGTCCATGGACTCACATTTGATCGACAACTACTCTTTCACACACACATAACACAGAAACATGCAATAGCTCTTCAAGCCATGAAGAAACTATACAGACTTAGATTTGCAAAACCTGACACAAAAATGCACCTTTACAAAGCACTTATTAGACCTCTCCTAACATACGCTCCACTAGCTCTTTCTCTATCTGCACGTACTAACAAAATAAAACTTCAGAGAATACAGAATAGAGCACTAAGATGGGTACTGAACACCCGATGGCAAGAGTTAAATACCAGTCAAAGTCTCCATGAAAGTATGAACATTCCTGCCCTAAATACCTACTGGAAAACTTTATCAGACAAACAAATTGATAGACTACTCACTTATCATGAACAACACATTGATTTTCTCCTACACACTCTCAGACTACCACGAAACAATCATGACCTCTTCTCTACCATCCATGATCCTCCTCCTAACTCTGTATTTCGTTAAACTTTAGCTCTCAACACCCAGCATCCACTATCATTACATATACAGCTCTCAACAACCAGCACAAACCATCCGTAAAAAGTTCAGCCCTGACGCTCTTGAGCCAATCACTGTGATGTGAGTTTGTGATGTCCCCATGTTGTCACTGAAAACACCGACTGAGTCCCTGCCTCGAAAGCCGCAACCTAACGACACGCAGCTGGGTTTAGCCCTGGCACTTTTTCTCCTGCAAATCTTCTTCCTCTCACCCCCCTGTGGTGTTTGTGTGTTACTGAGGAAGTCTTGGTTGTAGGGTTGATGTAAAGTCATGACTTGGTTACTGACTTTAATACTTAATATGATTACATGACTAGTAGCTACCAAGCTTGGCGGGCGTCCTGTACGCTCTCCATTGTTTACCTTCTCTCTCTCTGGCGTCTCAGCCGCCGCACATAGAAAACGGATGGTACCATTTTCTGTGAACATGACATCCCTCCTTTTCTTTAAAAAGAATGAATACAGGATGTCTACCATGCTTGTAGCACAAAGCAAAGTTATTGACACAAAGTAAGTTATTAACATATCAAGATATACTGCATACATTTAACATTAATTAAGCACACAAAGAATTTAAACAACTTAATCTTTTCCACAAAGGATTTCAATGTTAAAAATACATATGCAATGTTAAACAAACATGAAAGAAACTGTACTACAAAGTTACAAAATATTGAATGAGATATCTGCATTATTCAAACAATATTAAATTTAGTTTAGCATAATAAGTAAATACTTTTCATTACATAGGAACACAATTAATCATCAAATCGTGTAGGGCGTTTAACATGACGTTTAGGACGAGAGTCCTTAAATGCAATAACATCCCTTGATGAATTGTTTGTCGGGTTATAACTATTTTTTTCTTTTTCTTTTGCACGACTTTGCACTTCATCATTTTCTACACTAGTTGGAATCACTTTGAAATAAGCCATATTACGTGTTATACTATGATTACTATTACTAGCTGTTACCATAGTTCTTTTTACACTAATCACTTTATATGGTTTTGTATCATACGGCATATCTAACTTTCCCTCTTTTTTCTTTTTAACGAGAACAGTGTCACCAACCTTTATGAACTGTTCCTTTGCACGTTGATCATGAGCAATTTTCATTTTGCCCTTGGCTAGTGCATCCTTCTGAGCGAGACGTTTATCCGTTACCTCGGCTGGCATGACGGGTAGTGCGATTCTCATAGGACGTCCAAATAAAAGTTCACCAGGTGACTTGCCCAGTGTTCCATGCGGTGTTGCACGGTAGTTCCTGAGAAAAGCATACATAGCTTGTTTCCAGGATCGTCCTTCGGCATGAGCACAGCGTACCGCTTTCATGAGAGGTTGCATGAATCTCTCAACTTCTCCATTTGCTTGAGGATGTAGTGGCATCACACGGCGGTGTTTGAATCCAATATGCTCAGCAAAGTTGACAAAGTCTTGTCCATTGAATGGCGGTCCATTGTCCGTCTTGACAACTTCAGGAATGCCAAAGTTTGAAAAGATCTTGTCAAGTTTCGGGATGACGGCCTTTGCAGATGTGGAATTGATGATTTCTACTTCTGGATAACGTGAGTGATCATCAATGACTACCATCAAGTACTCTCCAGTTGGTAGTGGTCCGCAGAAGTCCATTGATACTTCCGTCCATGGTGCAGCAGGTAGTGGTGAAGGTTGTAGAGGTGTTGGTCTTGAAGTATCCACTGCAGCTTGGCAAGGGACACAGGCATCATGCATATCCTTTGCTTGACGATCAATGCCAGGAAACCACACCTTTTCTCTTAGCAGCTGTTTCGTCCTGACAAGACCTTGGTGTCCTTGATGTGCAAGCTTCAGAGCACGTTGCTGGAGAACAGCTGGAATCACGATACGAGTACCTCACAGCACAGTGTCGCGTTGTTGCGTAACACTTAATTCTGTCTGGATGCGTTCAAGTGCTTTGAATGCATCTTGGTCAACTCCTGAGGGTGGAATGCGTGGAAACTTTTTCTTAGTCAATGCATCCACTGTTGCTTGCAGAGTTGGGTCCTCTAGGGTTGCAGTACGGATTTCATCAAGAGTAAGAGCCTTAGGGACTGCATCACAGGTTACAGAGTGTACATATTCCTCGGCAACTTGCTGATGCTTGGTGATGGTGAAACTGTTTGCAGGATGTCGACTGATGTAATCAGCGGGATTGCCTGCACCCGGCTTGTATTTCACCGTAAAGTTGTATGGTTGCAGACGAAGAGCCCATCTCTCAATGCGAGCTGGTGGTTTGGACTTTGGATTATTGAAGATGGTCTCCAACGGTTTGTGGTCAGTGACTATCGTGGTGAAGGGTGCACCAAGCAGATACACATTGAAGTGTTCTCAGCCCCATACAAGAGCAAGAGCTTCCTTCTCTGTCTGACTGTATCGTTGCTCAACATCTGTGAGAGAACGGCTGGCGTAGGCAATTACTACTCTGGAATCTGGTTGACCAGGTTTGTGTTGGGCTAAAACAGCACCTAATCCAACAGGACTAGCATCCACCGTTAACTCAGTGTCCATTGATGGATCAAAGTATGCAGCAGTCGCATTCTCTACTAGTGCATCTTTCACAGCATCAAATGCATTTTGCTCGATATCGCTCCAGTACCATGATGCATTTTTCTTCAGGAGCTCACGTAGAGGCTTTGTAATGGTAGCAAAATCTGGAATGAAGCGAGAACAGTAGTTTGCCATTCCCAGAAAACTATGTACTTCAGTGGACGTTGAAGGAGGTGCAGCATTCTTGATATCTGCAACTTTCTTAGGATCTGGAGACAGACCTTTGTCACTAAGTACATGTCCAAAGAATTCAATTTTATGTTGATTGAACTCACACTTTGCTCGGCTTAGCGTCAAATTCTTTTCTCGTAAGCGTTGCAATGTTGCACGAAGAGCTTTGTCGTGTTCAGCTTGGGTACGGCCATAAACAATGATGTCATCAGACATGTTGTCAGCATTAGGTATATCTTGCAATACCTGGCTGATGATGTGCTGGAATATCTCAGCAGCACTGTTGATACCAAAACTCAGGCGCTTGTACCTATACAGACCTCGATGTGTCGTAAACGTTGTGATGAAGCGGCTCTCATCATCAAGTTCAAGCTGATGATAGCCCTTGTTTAAATCTAACTTGCTGAATATAGTTGCACCATTCAAGCGGTAGATCATATCATCTACAGTCGGTGTAGGATGGCGTTCACGCATTATTGCCTTGTTGGGAACACGCAGGTCCACACAAATGCGTATCTCATCTGGATTCTTCGGCTTTGGTGGAGTGACAATTGGGCTTACCCATGGTGTTGGGCCTGTTACTGGTTCAATGATATCTAGTTCTATCAGCCTATCCAGTTCAGCATCGACTTTCTTGCGAGTATGGAATGGTTGTCGGCGATGTGGTTGGGCAACTGGAATTACATCTGGGTTGATATGCAGATGTACTTTGCTATCAGTATAACAACCTATGGATTTAAATCGATCAGAAAATTCAGCAACAATACCATCAACATTGTTTGCAGATTCCACTGCTACAGCATTAGAAAGCTGAAGTAGCCCCAATTTGGTTGAAGTCTTGTAACTGAGTAAAGACTCCTTTGCATTCCTAACAACATGGAATGTAGTAATGAGCATTGCATTCTTTGACTTAATCTCTGCAGTGAAAGTTCCAATCACTGGCAAGGCTAACTTCGAAGCATAGGCAGTGGCTTTACCATTGTATTTTTCTAGCTTTGGGAACTGTTTTCTAAATTTTTCATAGTGGCACTCAGCCATGGTGTCAATGTTTGATCCAGTGTCAATAAGAACTTTGAGACAAATACCAGCAATGTATACACATGTCTCTGGGTTGTTTGGAAGATCATTCCATTCTGTGATTGCTTGTACTCCATAAGTATAATCACATTCACTGTCATCTGAGACTGGTTGTAATGAAATGTTGTCTTGTACATTATTAACATTCTGGATATGAGGTGCAATATTGTGTTTACCACCTCGACCCCTATGACCTGATCCTCGTACAGTGCTTTTATTCATTGACTGTGGTTTCTTTAGTGCTGAACGACACATAGCACCAAAATGACCTAGTTTTCCACACTCATAGCACTTCTTACCTTGAGCAGGACAAACATTATCTTGGTGTGGGTAGTCTCCTCCACAATTGTAACATTTATTGTTGACACCCTCTGATGTGGGTCGTTGTGACTGCTTGAGCCTTGTTCCTTGACCCCAGTTGTGACGTGGTTCTCGGCTAAATTTACTGTTAGGTTTGGCATGTCTTCTTTGATTACGATGTCCTCCCTGAACTTTACATACCTCATCACTGTTAGTAACAGTGGCAGAACCGTTATTGGCACTGCACTCCATGACACGAGCATCACGTGCAGCATCTTCCATTCGACGAGCAATATCCAGTATCTTGGTAAGAGAACTTTCATCATCAACAAGTTCTAGAGCTCTTCGACGGAGACGTGTAGATGTGCATGTTTCAATTATTTGCTGTTTGATTTCTTTGTCAACATCAGCAAACTCACAATGGGCTGCTAAACCCTGCAGACGTGTGTGGTATTGATCCACAGTTTCATTAGAGAGTTGTTTTGCTCTCCTGAAATGCATAATTTCCATTGCAGTATTTTGCCTTGGTTTGAAATGCTCTGTTAGTTTGGCTTTGACAGTGTCATAATCTTTGGCACCACCAGTGTCTTTCAGTGTGTCAAAGATGTCACAAACTCTATCACCTGCATAATGAAGTAGAAAGGCACGCTTTCTTTCAGCACTTTTGATGTCAGAAACTATCAACAAATTTTCAAACTTTTTAAGCCATTTGACCCACCTCTGTGACAGGTTTGTCTGGTCACAGTCAGGATCAAATGCAGGAAACTGAGGTATATTTGCCATTTTTACTGAATAAATGTAACTTATCACTTAAATGTTCCTCGGAATATTAAACACTTACTGCACTGTATATGTTAGTCAAGAATTCACTGTAATTACTTTAATTTTGCAAAGCACACAAGCATTTTAATGCAAAAGTTCACAACAGTGCACAATATAGCAGCAACTGACTTCTTACCTAGCCCTTGTGTACATGTGTTGTTCCTACTCACAGCAGCAGCACAGCAGTTGGCACAGCAGTTGGCACAGCAGCAGTTGGTACAGCAGCAGTTGGTACAGCAGTAGTTGGTGCAGCAGTTGGTGCAGCAGTTGGTACAGCAGTCAGTTCAGTGTGATGAATTTTGTAGCACGAAGCGTCGTTTCGTAACCAAAACATCAGGTTTTGTACACATCAAAGTGTCGTTTCGTATACAACGTCGGCAGATTCCTCAGTACACAGTTTCTTCAGCACAGCTTGGGTAGCACACAGCTTGGGTAGCACACAGCATCGTTTAGCACACAGCATTGGTTAGCACACAGCATCGGTTAGCATACAGCATCGGGTATGGCGCTCACAGCTTCTCTTCCTCCTCCAGGCAGCATGCTTCTCCCTTGTGTTTGAAACTGAACAAATACCTGCGTTCACAGTTCATCCTCGTCGCCAATGTGGTGTTTGTGTGTTACTGAGGAAGTCTTGGTTGTAGGGTTGATGTAAAGTCATGACTTGGTTACTGACTTTAATACTTAATATGATTACATGACTAGTAGCTACCAAGCTTGGCGGGCGTCCTGTACGCTCTCCATTGTTTACCTTCTCTCTCTCTGGCGTCTCAGCCGCCGCACATAGAAAACGGATGGTACCATTTTCTGTGAACATGACACCCCCTTATCTTCTTCTGTCCCCACTTCCAAGCTCGCCCCATGGGCATCTTCTCCTGTATTATTCTGATTCTGATTCTGAAATCGTGCATGAATGAATGAATTAAATATAGGTCAAGATACCCTAATGGGTGAGCGTGGAAGTGGGGATAGGGGAAGAATTAGTGGGGGTGAGAGGAAGGGTTTTCAGTATGAGGTAAAGTGCCAGGGCTAGACCCAGCTGCATGGCATTGAAATCGTTATGACCAGACTAGGCAGTGAAGGCAAGGAATCGGATCTCTGTGACAACATTTCGTCTTTCTGAGCACCCACGGAGACAGCAGCCCTCAGCTGGGTGTGCCCTAGAGGCTCACACCAGATGTGGTCTTTGATCTGTTAATCAGCATCGTGCCCCACCCAAGGCACCAGAAAACGGGAGCTAGTTGGTCCCCCCCTAAAGAGGGGGGAGAAGAGTTAGGAGGCTATAGTTGGAAGTTTGGTTATTTGAGTAGTGATATTATAGGAGAGGGGTTATGTAAAGGACGGAACAGGAGGTGGATCGTCGATCAGGTTAAAGAGGTTGTGCGTATGTCTGGGTCTGCTTAGGACGTTTCTGAGGAACGTGTCATAGTTGTCATGATAGGTGAGAATTGTCAATCTGTTTCTTCCCCATTGTATCCCAGGTTATGTTCAGAGGTGGGATGTTCGCCCACTCATGCAGGGCCTCACTGGCGGTGAAGTCCTGCCAATGGGTATCGAACACCCATCTCAGAGCCCTGTTCTGGGTACGCTGGAGTTTCTTCCTATTTGTTGGTGCTGCAAGTGTGAGTGGGATCGGTGCATATGTTAGGAGTGGAAGAATAAGTGTTTTGTATTGATAGAGCTTGGTGGCTTGGGAGGCATGTTTGAGTGGGTAGAGTTTTGATAGAGCGTTTGAGGCTACAGCTTTCTTGGGTGTTATGTGTGTGTGAAAGCGAAGGTTAAAGTCTAATGTGAGTCCAAGTACTGTGGTTTTGTTGACTCTTGGGATCTGGGTTGCATCTGGTGATTGAGAGTAGAGTTTTACTGGGTCAGGGTTACGTCGTTTGTTGTAGAAAAAGTATGTAATTTTAGACTTGTTGGGGTTTGTTTTTATTCGCCAGTCGTGTTCCCAGAGGGTGACTTTGTCTATTTCTTGTTGTGCTTTCCGTGTGAGGGCGTTAATCGTATAGTCTGAGATCAGTTGGGTTACGTCGTCAGCGTAGCAAAGGGTCATTGATGTCCAGTATATTGGGTCGGGGATGTCGTTTATATAGAGTATGTATAAGGTTGGTGAAAGAACTGAGCCCTGGGGGACACCTGCATTTAGGTTGAAGTAACCTGACAGCTTGCTGAGGAACTTGATTTGCATCTTTCTATTTGTTAGAAAGCTGCAAAGTAGCCTCTGCATGTTGTCAGATAGTTGAAATAGAGTGCAGAGTTTGTAACGTAGGCCATCGTGCCATACAGTGTCAAAAGCTTTTTCGACGTCCTTTGCAATGAGGGCCGTCTTGGCCCTCTGGTGTTTATTTATGGAGAGGTAGTTTGTTATTATGTTCAGTGCGTCTTGTGTTGAGCGGTGTTGTCTGAAGCCAAATTGATTGTCTGTCAATATGTTTTTGTGTTCTAGGTGATTCCTGAGTTTATGATTAATGAGTTTTTCGTATACTTTCCCTAATGTCTCTAGTAGGCTGATCAGTCTGTAGTTCTTGGGGTCTATCGGGGATTTTGGGGGTTTTGGAATGAGGATTGCTGTGGCTTCTTTGAATTTGCATGGGAAACATCCTGATGCTAGTGAGGCGTTGTAGACGTCTGTGAGTGCAAAGATTAGGGTGTCTGGAAGTTGCTTGAGGAGAGCTTGGCCAATGCCAGAGGCTCCTGGGGCTTTACGTCTGGTGTTCTTGAGCATGAATTTTACTTCTTCAGGTAGTATTGATACTGTGAGGTTCACACCAGATGTGGTCTTAGATCTGTTAATCAGCATCGTGCCCCACCCAAGGCACCAGAAAACGGGAGCTAGTTGGTCCCCCCCTAAAGAGGGGGGAGAAGAGTTAGGAGGCTATAGTTGGAAGTTTGGTGATTTGAGTAGTGATATTATAGGAGAGGGGTTATGTAAAGGACGGAACAGGAGGTGGATCGTCGATCAGGTTAAAGAGGTTGTGCGTATGTCTGGGTCTGCTTAGGACGTTTCTGAGGAACGTGTCGTAGTTGTCATGATAGGTGAGAATTCTGTCAATCTGTTTCTTCCCCATAGTATCCCAGGTTATGTTCAAAGGTAGGATGTTCGCCCACTCATGCAGGGCCTCACTGGTGGTGAAGTCCTGCCAGTGGGTATCGAACACCCATCTCAGAGCCCTGTTCTGGGTACGCTGGAGTTTCTTCCTATTTGTTGGTGCTGCAAGTGTGAGTGGGATCGGTGCATATGTTAGGAGTGGGAGAATAAGTGTTTTGTATAAATAGAGCTTGGTGGCTTGGGAGGCATGTTTGAGTGGGTAGAGTTTTGATAGAGCGTTTGAGGCTATAGCTTTCTTGGGTGTTATGTGTGTGTGAAAGCGAAGGTTAAAGTCTAGTGTGAGTCAAAGTACTGTGGTTTTGTTGACTCTTGGGATCTGGGTTGCATCTGGTGATTGAGAGTAGAGTTTTACTGGGTCAGGGTTACGTCGTTTGTTGTAGAAAAAGTATGTAATTTTAGACTTGTTGGGGTTTGTTTTTATTCGCCAGTCGTGTTCCCAGAGGGTGACTTTGTCTATTTCTTGTTGTGCTTTCCGTGTGAGGGCGTTAATAGTATAGTCTGTGATCAGTTGGGTTACGTCGTCAGCGTAGCAAAGGGTCATTGATGTCCAGTATATTGGGTCAGGGATGTCGTTTATATAGAGTATGTATAAGGTTGGTGAAAGAACTAAGCCCTGGGGGACACCTGCATTTAGGTTGAAATAACCTGACAGCTTGCTGAGGAACTTGATTTGCATCTTTCTATTTGTTAGAAAGCTGCAAAGTAGCCTCTGCATGTTGTCAGATAGTTGAAATAGAGTGCAGAGTTTGTAACGTAGGCCGTCGTGCCATACAGTGTCAAAAGCTTTTTCGACGTCCTTTGCAATGAGGGCCGTCTTGGCCCTCTGGTGTTTATTTATGGAGAGGTAGTTTGTTATTATGTTCAGTGCGTCTTGTGTTGAGCGGTGTTGTCTGAAGCAAAATTGTTTGTCTGTCAATATGTTTTTGTGTTCTAGGTGATTCCTGAGTTTATGATTAATGAGTTTTTCGTATACTTTCCCTAATGTCTCTAGTAGGCTGATCGGTCTGTAGTTCTTGGGGTCTGTCGGGGATTTTTGGGGTTTTGGAATGAGGATTGCTGTGGCTTCTTTGAATGGGCTTGGGAAATATCCTGATGCTAGTGAGGCGTTGTAGACGTGTGTGAGTGCAAAGATTAGGGGGTCTGGAAGTTGCTTGAGGAGAGCTTGGCCAATGCCAGAGGCTCCTGGGGCTTTACGTCAGGTGTTCTTGAGCATGAGTTTAACTTCTTCAGGTAGTATTGATTCTGTGAGGTCACCTTCTAAGTCGTCTAGTGTCGTGAGGTCAATGGTAGGGTAGTGTGTGATGGCATGAGGGTTGTGTCGGATTCATGTTTCTACTCTGTTCATGTTTTGTATTGCTGTTGGCTGTGGGGGGTGGGGATTGAAGATGTCCTGCCAGTGTTGTTTGAATATGCCTACTACTTCTGAGGGATCTGTGTAGTTTTGATTGTTGTGAGTGATGTATGTAAAGACAGAAGAGGAGGAGTTTCCCCTGATCCTCTTTATGAAGTTCCAAAATTGTTGTGGAGTTGTTTTTCTTTGTATTTCAGTTTTATGTATGAGTTTCTCCCAGTGGTTAGCATGGTCTTGGTCAAGGCTGTTGAGTATGTGGTTTTTGAGTATAGTGAGGTCTGTGTTTACTCGATTGTATCTGTGAAGGTTGTGGGTGAATCTATTGTGATAGCAGGAGAGTAGCCTTTTTGTTCTGATCGAAGGAAAAAAGGAGTATCTGGTTTTGTGGGTAGTTTTTGGAATGGTAGCATCAGCTGCTTGTATGATGTTATTCTGGATGGTGAGGATTTGGGAATCTATGTCTGTGTGTGGTTTATCTTGGAAGTTGTAGGGCTGTGTGCTGGCAGTTAGGTGTTGTTTGAAGGCTTCCCAGTCTGCATTTTGATAGCCATATTGTGGGGTGGCTGGGATGAGTATGGGGTTGCTGGAGAGTGTGAGTGATATGGGTATGTGATCTGAGCCGGTGAGGGGTCCGGGTGTGATGTAGTGTTGGAGGTGGGTGCCTGCTCTGTTGGTGAGGATTAGATCTGGTCTCCCAGTTCCATTGTGTGCGTAGGTTGTTTGGAAGTCAGGGCCAAGGAAGGTGACGTGTTTGCTGTTACGGCCCTCTCGGGTCGCAACCGGGTTCTTACTCTGATGTTGTTAGAGGAAGGCTATCCGGCCCCAAGCCAGTAGTGGCTTTCAAGGGATGAGATCCGTAACGCAAGTAAATAAAAGGGGAAGGGAAATAAAGGCAAAAACTTAATAATATAATTACCGTCACCAATAAATATATATAAGAAGATTACACGTGGGGGGGGGGTATAAACACTATTATATACACTGTTGTCTTCTTCTGAAGACTCTGGATCTTCACGGAGCTCACGATGCCAAGTCCTTGGTGCTCTTGTGGCCTCACGACGAATCCTTCGAGAATCTTGAGGCTACCCCGGCCACAGGCCAGCCAAAACACAGTTCCACTGGGGGCACCGTTGTGGAGGCCGTCAACCACAAGTCCAGCAGATAGCTGGCAGGTTCCAAATCAGCGACGCTGGTTAGGCCAGTCCACGATCGATACTAAGGTAGCAAACCCTAGTCAGGAGCCTCGTGTGATACCACAGATCACTCTCCTTGCCACAACTCCCCAGTGGTTAAGCGTCTCCTCCAGTCAGTCCCGGATATGACAATCCCTCAACTGCCACTTCACAGGCAGGTCAACACCACAGTGTTCATCCGGGGGCGACTCACAGCTGCTGCAGCAAACACTTGGAGACGAGACGACTGCCTTGGGTAGACTGACTCAACTTCCATTACAGCAGTCCCAGGTCGACTCTGTAAGCAGACACGTCATCAATAATAGAGACACTCTAGGGCATGTCACTTACCGGCTTAGACACAAACGCCTGACGTATCTACTCCATAGATGGCGTTGCTGTCTAAGCTCCACCTCACCAGAGGTCAGCAGCGGCTGTGTTAGGAGCTAATCAGGACTGGAAACTAGCCCTTGTGGCCAATACCCCTCGTCCTCACCAGGTGTCGTCGTCCATTTGAAGGGGGTTTCTGGAGCTGACCCACAGATGGCGTGGTCGTCACTGCTCCGTGCTCGGACGTTGGGCTCGGGTCTGTAACACCTCCCTACCAAAAAGAATTTGGTTTGGGGTTCTATAAAGAGAAACACAAACCAAATTAGTACGGGGACACAACTCCAAATGGACTCACGTACACTGTAAACTGGAACGGCAAGGCTGTCTCGTCCACAGAACTGTCCTAAGGAGAAACCCTGGCACAAAGGGAACTTGAAAATGGAAGGCAATGACCTGCCTGATGTACTTTTCCACACCTCCACCGAGATGGCAAGCAGGGACATAACCATCTCACGTGTCTCGAGTACGGATCGGTATAGACTCGATCTCGGGCGACTCAACACCTCCCTGTGTCGTGGCATCGTTGATGGCTGGATACAGACGGTATTTCTAGTACCGGTCCGGCGATCCTTCAGGGAGATGGGAACCTGGAATACAGGGGTTGGATTATTTAGAGTGACAGCGACAGTTAAATCAGTACTCACAGCATACGCCTCTACTAGGCTCACACCTAGTTCCAACAGGGCTGCTCGTACATCGAGGATGGCATTCGCTCTGCCACCGTAAGGTCGACCAACGTTCCGCATAACGCTGAATCCAGACTCAGCCATCACGCGGGGGGTGTCAACCTGTCGGAAACAATCACTCATAATATCACCTCTCGTACCTCCTGTATCAACCATCACCTTCCAGGCCCCTCCTTTGACTGCAACACTCACAGTGCACGTCTCTAATCCCTGGGATCTCTTCACGATGTTCAAGGGAGCCATCATCTGTCGGGTCGTCCACTGGTCCTTACTGAGAACACATACGAGAACAAAACAAAACACCGCTAAGAAACATTTGGTCAACTTAGGGATAAGCTTCCTGAGCCTGTCATGTCCATAGCCGGCAATATCTACTAGCCTGGTTTGGACTAAAGAGGGCGCTAGAACCTTCACACATACCTCTGACGTCTGGGGAATCTCTGGCCGGTTCAATGAACGCTGTACCTTGCCATACCGCAAGTACACATCCGCCTTCGCTCCAGACTCTTTGGTATCCGTGGGTACTTGTACACGAGACCTCTCTTCATGCTCAGTTGCCTCTGCCATCGTAACCTCATGTTCCTTATTGGGAGAATAATCAGGAGACTCTGCTAGGATGTTGTCGATCTGTAGGTGAGAGGAAGGATTAAACATATTACCTGATTCCGGGTCTGACTGTACCTGGACATTACCACTGCCTGCTGTTACCTCAGACCTTGCTGTTCCGGCTGACTCGTCCGCGACCTTGGGATGATTGATGCTCCAATCTGCCACCAGGTCGTTGGCTAGTACCACGTCAATCCCTGCTAGAGGTAGGGTATCGACTACTGCCAACGCACATGTGCCGCTGAAGTAAGGCAAGTCGAGATGTACCGGCACTAAGGGGGCGATGTACTGCGTCCTAGGAAACCCAACCAGGACAACCTCTGGTCTCCTGTCCACACTCATTCCCTCGGGTAACGAGTTTCTCACGATCAGGGACTGGGCTGCTCCACTATCTCTGAGCACTACAACTGCTCTACCAGTATGATCACTCGATACATACCCGCCTGAAGTGTGAGGGGCGAACAAACTTGGTTCTTCCTGAGTAGTCGTAGACTGGCTTCCTGCTGGTGATGTTACACAGCTCATCAACATCACCTCCCTTCGTGCGCCGCCACCTCTTCTGCCTCGGCACATAGCAGCTACATGCCCTTTCTGCCCACAAGTCCAGCACACCACATTCCTCCTCGGACTCCGGTGTTTCGGACTGTTAGGACTCGTCCTTCGAGGGCTACTTGGGGGCGTCTTCTTAGCGCTTTGTGGGACGGCGGTCTCTTCTTCGTCATGAGGTTTGTCAAACCGGTGTTGGTAATGCCTCGGGACGTACTTAGCAGAAGGCCTGTGCGTCAAGATGTATTCCTCAGCTATGGTGGCTGCCGCACTCAAGGTCTCTACCTGCTGTTCCTCTAAGTACGTCTTCAGGTCTCCAGACAAACAATCCTTGAAGTCCTCTAACAGTATGAGCTGCTCGAGGTCTTCTTTGGTCTCCACCTTCCGAGAGGCATACCACTCCTGGAAAAGTCGCTCCTTGATTGTGGCGAATTCGGTGAAAGTGTGCTCTGAGGTCTTCTTCAGGTTCCTGAACTTCTGCCTGTAAGCCTCAGGTACCAATTGGTACGCCATGAGCACGACCTTCTTCACCTTGTCATAATCGTCGGAGTCGTCAAGGTATAACGTGGAATAGGCAATTTGGGCCTTCCCAGTCAAGACTGACTGTATCATGATGGCCCAATTCTCCCTTGGCCACTCCAAAGAGGTAGCGACTTTCTCAGAAGGCTGCGAAGAACTTCGAAACTTCCTTCTCGTTGAACTTCGGGACCATTTTGATGTTCCTTACCGGATCGAAACTACTGGTTTCCGTCGTTGCCCTCCGACCACCTAACCGCAATACTTCTAGTTCATGTTGTCTCTGTCTTTCTTTTTCTTCTCTCTCGCTGTTTCTCTTCCCTTTCTCGCTCTTCTCTCTCTCTTTCTTGTTCTTCTCTTTCTCGTTCTTCTCTCTCTCGTCTCTCTTCTCTTTCTCGCTCTTCCCTTTCTCGTTTCTCTTCTCTTTCTCGCTCTTCTTTCTCGTTTCTCTTCTCTTTCTCGCTCTTCTCTCTCTCTTTCTCGTTCTAATTCTAAACGCCTCATCGCCAATTCTTTTTCTTTCATCTCCATTTCTTTATCTTTTAATTCCCGTTCTATTTCTAACTTCTTCCATTCTATCTCACGATTCATTTCTAAGGCACGCATTTTGACTGTAAGTAAACTTATATTCAGCTCACCTGCATCGCTGTCAATGTCACTGCCTTAGCTTCCACTGAAAAGGAAGATAATTTCCTCACCTTCTTTTGTACCTTGTGCCTCATCTTCCTGTTTTTCTTCGGTCTTCAAATGCCGGTGAACCTTGGACAAGATCTCCACACGGGAATCACTGGCACGTATCTTGATCTCCAGGTAGGCACTCACCAGTACGAGTTCCTGTTTGCCCAGATATTTCAATCTGGCAAGACAGTCCTCCCTGTTCAGAAAAGCATGAACATCGTCCAGATCGTCGATGGTCGATTTTTCTGCCATTGTCACTGAAATGGAAGCACTTAACTGGCACTTAACACACCGCTTTCACGTTAGCACTTAACGCCCCGAGCACTGTTCTACGTCAATATTGCACTTTATCGCACCTGGCGCCTCACTTGCCAATATTGCACGTAATTACTTCGGGCACCGCACTACACAATATTGCACTTAATCACAGCGAGCACCGCACTACACAATATTGCACTTAATCACAGCGAGCACTGCACAGGACGTATAACGTCCTAATAGTCACACACGGGGGGAATTATTTACAGGGATTACGCCACTTCACCACCCCTGTCAAACATACTTGACAAGGGGTCGGATCCCGCTGGGGATGCCAATTATGTTACGACCCTCTCGGGTCGCAACCAGGTTCTTACTCTGATGTTGTTAGAGGAAGGGTATCCGGCCCCAAGCCAGTAGTGGCTTTCAAGGGATGAGATCCGTAACGCAAGTAAATAAAAGGGGAAGGGAAATAAAGGCAAAAACTTAATATAATTACCGTCACCAATAAATATATATAAGAAGATTACACGGGGGGGGGGGGTATAAACACTATTATATACACTGTTGTCTTCTTCTGAAGACTCTGGATCTTCACGGTGCTCATGATGCCAAGTCCTTGGTGCTCTTGTGGCCTCACGACGAATCCGAGAATCTTGAGGCTACCCCGGCCACAGGCCAGCCAAAACACAGTTCCACTGGGGGCACCGTCGTGGAGGCCGTCAACCACAAGTCCAGCAGATAGCTGGCAGGTTCCAAATCAGCGATGCTGGTTAGGTCAGTCCACGATCGATACTAAGGTAGCGAACCCTAGTCAGGAGCCTCGTGTGATACCACAGATCACTCTCCTTTCCACAACACCCCAGTGGTTAAGCGTCTCCACCAGTCAGTCCCGGGTATGACAATCCTTCAACTGCCGCTTCACAGGTAGGGTAACACCACAGTGTTCATCCGGGGGGCGACTCACAGCTGCTGCAGCAAACACTTGGTGACGAGACGGCTGCCTTGGGTAGACTGACTCAACTTCCATTACAGCAGTCCCAGGTCGACTCTGTAAGCAGACACGTCATCAATAATAGACACACACTAGGGCATGTCACTTACCGGCTTAGACACAAACGCCCGACGTATCTACTCCATAGATGGCGTTGCTGTCTAGGCTCCACCTCACCAGAGGTCAGCAGCGGCTGTGTTATGAGCTAATCAGGAGTGGAAACTAGCCCTTGTGGCCAGTACACCTCGTCCTCACCAGGTGTCGTCGTCCATTTGGAGGGGGTTTCGGGAGCTGACCCACAGATGGCGCGGGCGTCACTGCTCCGTGCTCGGACGTTGGGCTCGGGTCCGTAACATTTGTTTTGGTGGAGTTGGTGTAGTTGTTGACCGTGCATGTTGTGTTGGCGATGGTTGAATGTTTGGTGTTTTGCATTTAGGTCTGCTAGGAGGAAGACTGGTATGTGTGTGTGGTTGAAGAGTGTTTAGGTCCTGGAGGGGGAGACCTAAGTTTGGACGAATGTATGTGGTACCAATGATCATCTGCCCGTGTTGAGTGTGAATGCGGACTGCTAGGAAGTGTTTGTGCTGCCAGTTGGTAGTGAGGAGGTCATGTTTATAGGTGTTCTTTATCAGAATAGCAACCCCTTCGTATGCTTCATCAGGAGATTGGTATGTTGTGAAGCCAAAATGTCTAATTTTGTGAGAGTTCGTCACGAATGTGCTGTTCAGTAGCAGCACATCCGGTCTTTCATTCTCCACAAAGTTAGCTATTAGGTGTCTGATGTTGTAGTATGCTCTAACGTTAAATTGTGTGATTTTCATTGTTTACTGACTTGATGGGGGAGTGTTTGTGGCGTTTGAACCGGAGAGGTTCTTCTTTGTGGATTGATTCGTTGTGTAGATAGATTTGGTAATTATAGATTTGGGTAGGAGATATGTTTGACATCCGTTTTGCATGGTTTCTGGTATGAATTTAGGAAGTTTTGGTGTAGGGGTGAGGGAGTGGTCTGGGGAGGTGTTAGTCCTCTTGGCTGAGAAAGACACGTTTTGGGGCTGATTTTGTGGGATTTTGGGCTTTGTACCTGTGTGGTATTGGGTTAGGGGCGTGAGGTTGGCTAGCGTGTTGGGCGTGAGGTGAGTTGACGTGTTGGGCGTGTGGGCTAAGGTGAGGGAGGTTACATGTTTCTTGGTATCTGATGTCCTTCTTAGTGCTGGGTCGGTTTTCTTGTGTATTGGGGTTGTTCGTCTTGCATGCAGAAATTTTTTGTTTTGTTTTGGCGAGTTTGTTCTTTTCACTTGGAGAGTTCTTTTGTGTTTTGGTGAGCTTAACCTTTTTGACTGAAGAGGGGTAGCTGTCATGGGGAGCATGGTCTGTGAGAAGCAGTTAGAGGCCTGGGTGTCAGGGGAGGGTGTAGATGGTTCTGGGTTTGGTGCTTGGGGGGTGATGGGGGGGAGGGGGTGGTGTTGGGTTTGTTGTCTGGGAGGTGGTGAGGGGTGGGGGCGAGAGTAGGGGTGGTACTGGGTGTGATGCCTGGGGGGTGATGGGGGGTGGGGAAGAGAGTGGGGGTGGTGCTGGGTTTTTTGTCTGGGAGGTGATGAGAGGTGGGGGTTGTATAATAATAATAATAATAATAATAATAATAATAATAATAATAATAATTTTTATTTAGGCAAAGGTACATACATAAAGAGATTTTACAAAGTTTGTTGGCTTTATAGATAGAGCTAGTACATACAATGCCTAAAGCCACTATTACGCAAAGCGTTTCGGGCAGGAAAAAACACTACTGACTAAAGCTTAAAACTAATGGGTAAAAAGAAAAAAATGCGTTGAGTACAAATAAAAATAGAGGTAAAAGAGGGGGGGAACATTGTTGAAAAAACAGCACAAATACAATTATAAATTATTACAGAAAATTACATTAAAACAGCGTTGATTTGTAAAACAAAAAAAAAACAAAAAACATACATGGGTTGACAATAGAAGGGTAAGGTAGGTTACATGGAATTTATTAGGTATAGCTTCGTTTTTAACTTAAACTGGTTGAGAGAGGTACTGTCTTTAACATGGTTGGGAAGGTCATTCCACATCCTGGGCCCCTTGATTTGTAGAGCACTGGGTTTGTTGCCTGGGGGGTGGTGGGGGGTGGGGAAGAGGGTGGGGGTGGTGCTGGGTTTTTTGTCTGGGAGGTGATGAGGGGTGGGGGTGGTACTGGATTTGATGCCTGGAGTGTGATAAGGGGTGGGGGTGATACTGGGTTTGGTGTCTGGGGAGTAATAAGGGGTGGTGGTGGTGGTGGTGGTGTAAGTGCTTGTGGGGTGATGGGGGGAGGTGTTAGGGGTTGTACTGGTTGTGACGCCAAGCTGGGAGGGATGACTATTGGAGGGAGGTTGTTTGCTAGTAGCATTTGTTGGCTGTTGGAAGTTGCCTTCCTCGTGTCTCCTTGTGCTGATATCTGTGCTATTATGATAGCTGCCACTATTCTCGGGGTGTCGTCTGTTGGTGGGTGAGGGGGGGGGGGAGGGGGGGCCTGAGTATGGTGGTTTGCGAGATGGTGTCCGCTGGTGGTGTGGGTTTGGAGAGGTGGGAAACCTGGGGGGGTGGGGAGCAGGGCACCTCTACCTTGAGGGTTGATGGGTATTGTTTGAGCATTTTGGGGAAGTGTGTTGGGGCGGTGAAGCTGGTTAGTGAGGTTTTGGGGATAGAGCTGGCGTGCTGTCTGGGCCTGATATTGGGGTAGTGTGTTTGGGGTCTTATTCTTCATTGCCTTGATGAGTTGCACCCTGATTTTGCAATTGTGGTGGGTGGCAGGATGGTTTTCACCACAGTTTATACAGCATCGTGAACCTTCTGTGCAGTCTTTCCAGAAATGTCCTTTGTTGGCGCATAAGGAGCAGGCTTGTTCCTTTTCCTTGCATTGCCTGGTGGTATGGTTGAATCCATAGCACTTGAAGCATTGTGTAATGGATTGGTATGTGCTCATCTTGAGGTTATAATGTGGGATGGAAATGTGGTCTGCTTTAAAGCCATGTGTGAGGAGGGATTCAGCTTCAGTGAGGGAGGAGCATCGGATTCTGAGGATCTTTGTGTTTGGTGGGTGGAAGAGATCTTCTATGATGATGTTGTTGGCTTTTCCGATGTCGGCAGTACGTTGTTTGTCTAAAGTTGTAATCGTTGAGAGGAGGGTGGTGTCTACGTTGAAGGCAACAGCAGTGCAATTATGTTTGTTCCAGTGTCAGTGCAGGGGTGAGTCCAAGTGTCTGTAGTCCTGTTCGGGCTTTGGGGGTGAGGCAAGCATAGAGGTCAGATTCAGAGGGTAGAAAGAGCTTTATTCCTTTGTCAATGGGGGTGATGGAGGTGTAAGGAGTCTGGGTGATCATGTATATTTTCTGTCCTATTCCGGCAGGGTCAGGAGGAGGATCAAGAGCATAGAGGAGGCGAAGGCAGTGCATTTTAGGTGAGGTAGTGGTCTGGTGGAGGAGGTGGTGGTGGTTGACTCAGCTGGGTAGCTGTGATCTCCGTGGAGCTGTGGATCTTAGGCTCGTGAGCTGTGGGTTGGAGCTCGGTTGTCAGAGGCGTAATTCCGGGTTCCTAGCAGGCTAATTGAACCCGGTTCGGCACAAATTCGAAGTATTCGTGAGTCCTGAAGGTATTACTCGAGGGCAATCCCCACTGCTAGTTGACTCGCACTATCACGAGGTTCTAGCAGTGGATCGGCATAGTAAACAAGCCAGGCAGGGAGACACAGGGCGCAAGCACGTGCTGTGGCCCCACCTGGGAGGAAAGGACGAATCGAATCGAATTAAATATAGGACAAGATACCCTTCGGGTGAGCTTTGAAGTGGGTATAGGTGAAGAATAGCTTGGGTGAGAGGAAGCGTCGGAGTTGTAGAGATAGAGCCAGGGCTAGACCCAGCTGCGCGGCTGAATATGAGGCTACTTGAACACCTGGTCGACTTAGGCTTGGCTGGCAGGGTCCCGAGGGAGGGGCGGCGGTGTGAGGTCTTCTTTCCTCATGATGTGTGGAGTCTTCTTTCTTCTTTGAAGCTGAAGTCTTCTTTCTTCTTTGAAGCTGGAGTCTTCTTTCTTCTTTGAAGCTGAAGTCTTCTTTCTTCTTTGAAGCTGGAGTCTTCCGTCTTCTGTCCTGCACGTTGGTCTGCTCCGAAGCTTGCAGGGGGTTCCACCACCTCAAAACGAGCAAAATTAGGTCCCTATACCCCTAAAGAGGGGGGGAGGGTGAAGGCGGCTACCTTCGGGCGAGTCTGGTGCTGAAGCTAGGCTTGTTGTTTTTCCTTGTTCTCTTGCGTGGAGTTTGGTCTGTTGGCGTGCTTGGTGAAGGTGTGGGTCTTGTCACTACTTTATATTCGTTCAGTTCTTCTCTTGCTGCTCGCCATACGCTGTTGTACATCAGGGTTTTCATGTGAGTTACTACCCTGGTAACAGTTTCCTCGCCGTTTCTGTGTTTCTTCGTTATTGTTCCTGCTTCCACGTCCAGGATTGATAATGGTTCTTCTGTGTCCTTGGGGTCGTGAATCAGGAATCTGCGTGGGGATTGCAGACCTTCTAGGCTTACTGGGTAGATTGATTCTTGGTCGTATTCTGACAATTCGAAGCCGTCGCCGTCCTCGTGTTCATATACTGGGTCCCACAGTGGTACAAGGAATTCTTGCATTCTCGGGTCGGTGTTTTCTTCGACAAAACTCGCGACAGTAGTGTATGGGTTGAACATTTTCGGGGCTGCTATGCTGGTAGTCACTTTGGGTTCAAGTGCGATGACAGTTGATGGTTCAGCAGATGTTGAGATCGGTTGAGAAGCCGTCGGGGTGCTGTCGTTTGCCGTAGTCGGGTTTGCAGGAGTGGCTGGTGTAGGGTTGGCCTCTGTTGTAGTAGAGCAGGAGGTGAACATGGCCTCTGGTATCACAAACGGTGGTAGGTTGTTCTCCTTGTATAGTTCCTTGAGTAATTCATATCGTAGTCTGAGATCTCCACCTGAGAGCGCCGTTGCGAAGTGTATCAGGGCTGCAACAGTGCTATCAGGGGTGGCTGCTGGCGGCGTGAGTGAGGACGGCTGACTGGCTGGGTTAAGAGGTGTTGTCTGTGACCTTGAGTGGCTGGCGCGGGAGCTGCTGGTCCAGTAGTTGAGTTGCGGCGCCACTTGTCGGGAGTGCTGGGAAGGCTTCTGCTTGAATGTTGAAAGATTTCACTCTTGGAGTAGGATTTCGAGGTCTGGCGTCGATCATTTTCGTTATTTCTTCCTGCCTGGAGGGGCAGTCTTGAGAGACGGCTGTGTGTTCTCCGTTGCAAAGTAGACAGCGCTTGATGGTGGCTGTGCAGGTCCTGTGATGGTGTTCTCCAGTAGAAATGCTGCATTTCTGCAGCCTGTTTGGGCACTTCTGGGCGTAGTGGGTGTATTGATAACACCGAAAACATTGACGAAGGTGGAAGTAACGCTGCCTGGTGATCTGGTGGGGTGTGCAGGCCACTCCACAGCATCTGAGTCCGTTGTCGGCCGCGATAGTAGCCTCTGCTGGAGTCTTGAGGGTGACCTTGAGGGTTGGCCTCCCGCTTTCACCCTGCTGGATGAGGTGGGCCGAGATGGCTGTGAGAGACCGGTTCAGAGCGTTTATGCTCTTCACGATCTCAGTGATGGGCTGTTCGGCGATGATGGCACTCACTCTGTGAATGAATATTGTTCTTACAGCCTGGAACTGGAGGGGAGGCAGGAGTGTTAGCCCCTTTGCCTCGAGTGCAGTGGTCGATGTTGTGGTGAAAAGAGCTTCTAGTGCAGCTGCACTACTGAAGAGAATTTGGGGTCCCTTAACGTCCATAACGACGTCAATGGGTGCTACCCCAGAGGTCGAGGTCAATAGGTCCATGATCACGGCCTTGTTAAAAGTGGTGTCGGTTCCTCGGAACAGCACCTTCACTCTGAAAAGCATGATGCCTATGCAGGCACCACGCTAGAAATCAGGAGGGAAGCGCTCACGTTGCTGCTCAATATTTACCCACCCGGCAGTGCTAGGTGCAAGCTTCCTCTCCTGCTTGATGTGATGATGGAGGAAAGGACATGAATGAATGAATTAAATATAGGTCAAGATACCCTAATGGGTGAGCGTGGAAGTGGGGATAGGGGAAGAATTAGTGGGGGTGAGAGGAAGGGTTTTCAGTATGAGGTAAAGTGCCAGGGCTAGACCCAGCTGCATGGCATTGAAATCGTTATGACCAGACTAGGCAGTGAAGGCAAGGAATCGGATCTCTGTGACAACATTTCGTCTTTTCTGAGCACCCACGGAGACAGCAGCCCTCAGCTGGGTGTGCCCTGGAGGCTCACACCAGATGTGGTCTTAGATCTGTTAATCAGCATCGTGCCCCACCCAAGGCACCAGAAAACGGGAGCTAGTTGGTCCCCCCCTAAAGAGGGGGGAGAAGAGTTAGGAGGCTATAGTTGGAAGTTTGGTGATTTGAGTAGTGATATTATAGGAGAGGGGTTATGTAAAGGACGGAACAGGAGGTGGATCGTCGATCAGGTTAAAGAGGTTGTGCGTATGTCTGGGTCTGCTTAGGACGTTTCTGAGGAACGTGTCGTAGTTGTCATGATAGGTGAGAATTCTGTCAATCTGTTTCTTCCCCATAGTATCCCAGGTTATGTTCAAAGGTAGGATGTTCGCCCACTCATGCAGGGCCTCACTGGTGGTGAAGTCCTGCCAGTGGGTATCGAACACCCATCTCAGAGCCCTGTTCTGGGTACGCTGGAGTTTCTTCCTATTTGTTGGTGCTGCAAGTGTGAGTGGGATCGGTGCATATGTTAGGAGTGGGAGAATAAGTGTTTTGTATAAATAGAGCTTGGTGGCTTGGGAGGCATGTTTGAGTGGGTAGAGTTTTGATAGAGCGTTTGAGGCTATAGCTTTCTTGGGTGTTATGTGTGTGTGAAAGCGAAGGTTAAAGTCTAGTGTGAGTCAAAGTACTGTGGTTTTGTTGACTCTTGGGATCTGGGTTGCATCTGGTGATTGAGAGTAGAGTTTTACTGGGTCAGGGTTACGTCGTTTGTTGTAGAAAAAGTATGTAATTTTAGACTTGTTGGGGTTTGTTTTTATTCGCCAGTCGTGTTCCCAGAGGGTGACTTTGTCTATTTCTTGTTGTGCTTTCCGTGTGAGGGCGTTAATAGTATAGTCTGTGATCAGTTGGGTTACGTCGTCAGCGTAGCAAAGGGTCATTGATGTCCAGTATATTGGGTCAGGGATGTCGTTTATATAGAGTATGTATAAGGTTGGTGAAAGAACTAAGCCCTGGGGGACACCTGCATTTAGGTTGAAATAACCTGACAGCTTGCTGAGGAACTTGATTTGCATCTTTCTATTTGTTAGAAAGCTGCAAAGTAGCCTCTGCATGTTGTCAGATAGTTGAAATAGAGTGCAGAGTTTGTAACGTAGGCCGTCGTGCCATACAGTGTCAAAAGCTTTTTCGACGTCCTTTGCAATGAGGGCCGTCTTGGCCCTCTGGTGTTTATTTATGGAGAGGTAGTTTGTTATTATGTTCAGTGCGTCTTGTGTTGAGCGGTGTTGTCTGAAGCAAAATTGTTTGTCTGTCAATATGTTTTTGTGTTCTAGGTGATTCCTGAGTTTATGATTAATGAGTTTTTCGTATACTTTCCCTAATGTCTCTAGTAGGCTGATCGGTCTGTAGTTCTTGGGGTCTGTCGGGGATTTTTGGGGTTTTGGAATGAGGATTGCTGTGGCTTCTTTGAATGGGCTTGGGAAATATCCTGATGCTAGTGAGGCGTTGTAGACGTGTGTGAGTGCAAAGATTAGGGGGTCTGGAAGTTGCTTGAGGAGAGCTTGGCCAATGCCAGAGGCTCCTGGGGCTTTACGTCAGGTGTTCTTGAGCATGAGTTTAACTTCTTCAGGTAGTATTGATTCTGTGAGGTCACTTTCTAAGTCGTCTAGTGTCGTGAGGTCAATGGTAGGGTAGTGTGTGATGGCATGAGGGTTGTGTCGTATCCATGTTTCTACTCTGTTTATGTTTTGTATTGCTGTTGGCTGTGGGGGGTGGGGATTGAAGATGTCCTGCCAGTGTTGTTTGAATATGCCTACTACTTCTGAGGGATCGGTGTAGTTTTGATTGTTGTGAGTGATGTATGTAAAGACAGAAGAGGAGGAGTTTCCTCTGATCCTCTTTATGAAGTTCCAAAATTGTTGTGGAGTTGTTTTTCTTTGTATTTCAGCTTTATGTATGAGTTTCTCACAGTGGTTAGCATGGTCTTGGTCAAGGCTGTTGAGTATGTGGTTTTTGAGTATAGTGAGGTCTGTGTTTACTTGATTGTATCTGTGAAGGTTGTGGGTGAATCTGTTGTGATAGCAGGAGAGTAGCCTTTTTGTTCTGATCGAAGGAAAAAAGGAGTATCTGGTTTTGTGGGTAGTTTTTGGAATGGTAGCATCAGCTGCTTGTATGATGTTATTCTGGATGGTGAGGATTTGGGAATCTATGTCTGTGTGTGGTTTGTCTTGGAAGTTGTATGGCTGTGTGCTGGCAGTTAGGTGTTGTTTGAAGGCTTCCCAGTCTGCATTTTGATAGTCATATTGTGGGGTGGCTGGGATGAGTATGGGGTTGCTGGAGAGTGTGAGTGATATGGGTATGTGATCTGAGCCAGTGAGGGGTCCGGGTGTGATGTAGTGTTGTAGGTGGGTGCCTGCTCTGTTGGTGAGGATGAGATCTGGTCTCCCAGTCCCATTGTGTGTGTAGGTTGTTTGGAAGTCAGGGCCAAGGAAGGTGAGGTGTTTGTTTTGGTGGAGTTGGTGTAGTTGTTGACCGTGCATGTTGTGTTGGCGATGGTTGAATGTTTGGTGTTTTGCATTTAGGTCTGCTAGGAGGAAGACTGGTATGTGTGTGTGGTTGAAGAGAGTGTTTAGGTCCTGGAGGGGGAGACCTAAGTTTGGACGAATGTATGTGGTACCAATGATCATCTGCCCGTGTTGTGTGAATGCGGACTGCTAGGAAGTGTTTGTGCTGCCAGTTGGTAGCGAGGAGGTCATGTTTATAGGTGTTCTTTATCAGAATAGCAACCCCTTCGTGTGCTTCATCAGGAGATTGGTATGTTGTGAAGCCAAAATGTCTAATTTTGTGAGATTTCGTCACGAATGTGCTGTTCAGTAGCAGCACATCCGGTCTTTCATTCTCCACAAAGTTAGCTATTAGGTGTCTGATGTTGTAGTATGCTCTAACGTTAAATTGTGTGATTTTCATTGTTTACTGACTTGATGGGGGAGTGTTTGTGGCGTTTGAACCGGAGAGGTTCTTCTTTGTGGATTGATTCGTTGTGTAGATAGATTTGGTAATTATAGATTTGGGTAGGAGATATGTTTGACATCCGTTTTGCATGGTTTCTGGTATGAATTTAGGAAGTTTTGGTGTAGGGGTGAGGGAGTGGTCTGGGGAGGTGTTAGTCCTCTTGGCTGAGAAAGACACGTTTTGGGGCTGATTTTGTGGGATTTTGGGCTTTGTACCTGTGTGGTATTGGGTTAGGGGCGTGAGGTTGGCTAGCGTGTTGGGCGTGAGGTGAGTTGACGTGTTGGGCGTGTGGGCTAAGGTGAGGGAGGTTACATGTTTCTTGGTATCTGATGTCCTTCTTAGTGCTGGGTCGGTTTTCTTGTGTATTGGGGTTGTTCGTCTTGCATGCAGAAATTTTTTGTTTTGTTTTGGTGAGTTTGTTCTTTTTCACTTGGAGAGTTCTTTTGTGTTTTGGTGAGCTTAACCTTTTTGACTGAAGAGGGGTAGCTGTCATGGGGAGCATGGTCTGTGAGAAGCAGTTAGAGGCCTGGGTGTCAGGGGAGGGTGTAGATGGTTCTGGGTTTGGTGCTTGGGGGGTGATGGGGGGGAGGGGGTGGTGTTGGGTTTGTTGTCTGGGAGGTGGTGAGGGGTGGGGGCGAGAGTAGGGGTGGTACTGGGTGTGATGCCTGGGGGGTGATGGAGGGTGGGGAAGAGAGTGGGGGTGGTGCTGGGTTTTTTGTCTGGGAGGTGATGAGAGGTGGGGGGTTGTACTAGGGTTGATGCCTGGGGGTGTGGTGATAAGGGGTGGGGGCGAGAGTGGGGGTGGTACTGGGTTTGATGCCTGGAGTGTGATAGGGGGTGGGGGTGATACTGGGTTTGATGTCTGGGGAGTAATAAGGGGTGGTGGTGGTGGTGTAAGTGCTTGTGGGGTGATGGGGGGAGGTGTTAGGGGTTGTACTGGTTGTGACACCAAACTGGGAGGGATGACTATGGGAGGGAGGTTGTTTGCTAGTAGGATTTGTTGAATGTTGGAAATTGCCTTCCTCATGTCTCCGTCGACCACAAGTCCAGCAGATAGCTGGCAGGTTCCAAATCAGCGACGCTGGTTAGGCCACTCCACGAGCGATACTAGGGTCGCGCCCTAGTCAGGAGCCTCGTGTGATACCACAGATCACTCTCCTTTCCACAACACCCCAGTGGTTAAGCGTCTCTACCAGTCAGTCCCGGGTATGACAATCCTTCAACTGCCGCTTCACAGGCAGGGTAACACCACAGTGTTCATCCGGGGGGCGACTCACAGCTGCTGCAGCAAACACTTGGTGACGAGACGGCTGCCTTGGGTAGACTGACTCAACTTCCATTACAGCAGTCCCAGGTCGACTCTGTAATCAGACACGTCATCAGTAACAGGCACACACTAAAGCACCTCACTTACAGGCTCAGACCCAAACGCCCACCTATCCACTCCATAGATGGCGTGGTTGTCTGAGCACTACCTCACCAGAGGTCAGCAGCGACTCTGTTGTGAGCTGAACAGGACTGGAAACTGGCCCTCGTGGCCAGTACACCTCGTCCTCACCAGGTGTCGTCGTCCATTTGGAGGGGGTTTCGGGAGCTGACCCACAGATGGCGCGGTCGTCACTGCTCCGTGCTCGGACGCTGGATCCGAGTCCGTAACATGTATATATATATATATATATATATATATATATATATATATATATATATATATATATATAATATATATATATATATACACATAATTCACATGAGAGGATGTGCAGTGACTTAATATCTAACATATTCAGAGATTTGAGTAGGGGTACCGAGTGATGTCTGGGGCCAGAGTTAGATATTGTCCTAATAGCAGCTTTGTGTTGAGTAATTAGAGGACGTAAATGATTTTGGGTAGTAGAACCCCAAGCACAAATACCATAGTTGAGATAAGGATAGATGAGAGAGTAATAGTGTGTCACCAGGGCAGAGCGAGGTACATAATATCTGATCTTAGAAAGAATGCCAACAGTTTTTTAATTTTTTTTATATGTTTAGAATTTTTCGCTTTGATGTCCATAGGGAATGGAAAGGATGGGGGGAGGTAGAGGGATGGGGAGATGAAATTCAGGAAGAGGATGCGGGTGTAGAGAGAGAGGAGGTTTGAAAGTTCGGTGGCCTGTCCACCATGGGTTGACATTTTTGTATGTGTTGTTTGTTTGCGTATGTGTTATGTTGGGTTGTCAGTACATTGGCTGGGGGGGCTAGTGTTTGTGACCTTGTTGGTGTTCTAAAGCACTAGAGCCGATGGAGTTGGCTGAAGGAGGCTAATCTTAGAAACATCAGGGTAGTTACACTTCTGACGCCACGACAAATGGTTTTTTGGTTTTATATTTTTTTGTAGGTGTTTTATTTGTTTATTTATTTTATTTTATTTTTTTTTATTTTTTTTATTTATTTATTTATTTTTTTTTTCATTTATTTATTTATTTTTTTTTCTTCTTTATTCTTCATTTGGTGTAGATGGGGTCCGGGATGGGCCACTCATCTGGGTCGTCTGGCAGGCCGCTTAGTATCTGAGGGCTTGGGAAGGCCTCATCATGGATGTGTCTGATCACTTTTTGTTGGAGAGTGATTCTTCTGGTTCTGTGTGGTGGTTCGTGGATCTCGTAGTCACTGGTGGTGTTTTCTGCTACGTAGGGATCTTCGGAGTCTGGGACATACATGTTCTTCATACGGTACAGCTGTCTTCTGGCCAGGTAGCTAAGCCTAATGTTCATTGGCTTCATGTTGAGCGTCTCGTGGATTTGGTCAGTTCTTACCCTGTCCCTCAGAGTCAGGCCCTCTGCAAAGCGAAGTGCTTTGTTTTGTACTCGTTGGATCTTCAGCATGTTGGATATGTTGGTGAGGTTCAGGGGAACGTAGGGGTATTCCAAGCTAGGCCTTATGATCATTCTGTACAGGTGGAGCTTGATGTGGGATGGGGCTTGGTTGAAACGGAAGAGCCTCCCAGTGAGCCCCGGGCCATCGCTGTCTTCTGGGA